>NC_060969.1:417500-422500 GCF_910589235.1 Vespa crabro | reverse complement strand
AAAAGATTATGATAATATACTCGGGTACTTAATAATTTGGATGATATTGTGTATCTTTTTAAAATTGTCTAAAGAACAAAAAGGAAAAAAAAACTATAAATTATGTATTAAAGCATTAACAAAAGATTAATACACGTAAAACTTTGAACGCTTTTGGAGAACTCATATATTACGTAAAAACTTAAACTTCTCAAATATGTTTTCGAATGAATATCTTTGAAAAATTTGTGATTCTAACTTTTTGAATTATGGCGATCATCGATCAAATACGCATATATCGGCGAGTTTGAAACATTCCTTTTAAAATTTTCAAACGTATGAAAATACGATTTCTGTCCAATTCCTTTTGAAGATGTCTTCGAGAAAAAGAGATAGAGAGAAAGAGAGCCATCTCTTTTAGAAAATAATCAGTAATGAAGTTAACTTTTAAAAGGATTTGTGTTTATTCGCGAATAGTAGCTCATAATTGTCGCTGACTTTATTACGTTGATGTTCTACTAATTGCATGTGGCTCTCTGTCTCTCTCTCTTTCCCTCTTTTTCTTTCTCTCTCTCTCTCTTTCTCTCTCTCTCTCCCTTTCCTTCCCTACTTCAGTTCCTCTCATTCACGCTAGAGAAACCAAATAAAAATGAACGAACGGAAAATTAAATTCATTTTCACGAAAATTAAATTCTCAGTGTACGCACTTATCGACGCTCCGCCAGCCCTGCTCTCAATTTCGCGAAACGTTTTATGAAGTCCGTGTACCTTCTAAATGCATCGCCACTTCGTTCAATTTTATTTAAAAAATACGTTTCTCTGATGGAAATTGTCAAAATAGAAGTAAATATCACGAATTGTTCGTAGAAAATTGCGAACTTATAATCTCTCAATAGAACTCGTTATTGATTAAATTATTATAACGAAAAAGAAAAAAGTGATAAGAAAAGAATTTTCATCGATATAACGAACATTCGATGTTTTATATAAACAATTAATTTTTCTCTTTTTTTATTATATACATACACATCAAGCGACGCCATATTCGAGTTCTTTTTAATTATTTATTTAATTTAAATACGAATTCGTAGAACGAGAAGTCAATTATTTATATGCCGTGAGCAATGTTGAACGACCTGCTTATTTATTAGGTTTGTGCTATTTCGTCTTTGTATCTAACATATTCTCTACCAAACGTATTCATACTTAATTAAAGTGCTGCGTGTTAAGTTCTCGGCTGACGCTTAAAGAGTAATGATGTTTAGAGAAAGTCACGCGAGCACCACGTTCCGACTTTGAAGCACTTTATTTGCTAGAAATTGAATCCCCTATTCTTTGTTTAATTACATATGAATAAGGATTTTTAATTTTTTAATATTATTAATTAAATAGTAATTATCACGCTTGATGACAATGAAGATTTAATAGATTAATATAATATAAATATGACGACATTGTTATTATAATTAAAAAAGAAAAAAGTATCATATATTAAGTAAAGATATTGACTTAATATTTAATTTGTTTTCATCGAATCATAGAGTATTAAGAATAATTTTTATAATCTTCATGATTTTTAAATTCATAATGATCATATCTAATAATGAAAAATACAAAATTGCAGAAATTCTAAAAATTATGAAATTATGTCGATATGCAGGGAATTATCTTCAAAGTAAAAAGTTACTTTTTGTACCTGCCCATTTTTAATATTTTTTCCTTTCTCTCTCTCTCTCTCTCTCTCTCTCTCTCTCTTTCTCTCTAAATAAATTACATTAATTAAAATTAAATTGATCATTAATACTTTGTATTGATTTATTTTTTACAGATATAGGTACATAATACGTATAATCTGTTTGATGTATTAGGAATGTATATATGTGTATTAAAATTTGATTATATAAATTTCCAATTGTAATTATGAATTAAGCTGAACACGTTTTAATCGGACAGATTGTATAAATATATGTATGAGTACACATGTAGAGTACACAACAATACATATATATATAGGTTTTTTTTTATACATCTATATTAAAGTTTATTATTATAAATAAAAAAAAGTAAATTAATTTATCCATTTTAAAATAAAATATTTTATATATATATATATATATATATATATATATACATATATATATATATATATTCAAAAAGCTTCATAAATTTTGGAATTTCCGAGATATTCCTCTTTTAAGATATTACAATGTAATCTTCATAAGGAAGAGCAAAAGTGTAGTTGAAAATCGAAGGAAAAATAATGTTTAATTCATAAAGAGACGAAGCGAGTTTTTTTCGAGCACAGGTCACCGGTCGAACAATTAAAAATGTTCAAATACTCGAGCGTTGGATATTCCATTGTTCTTTCTTTCTTATAAAAAACGCGGACTCACTTGCGTGGTCTCTCTCTTTCTCTCTTTTTCTCTTTCTTTCTCTCACTCTCCCATCTTTTCTATCGATCGACGCAATTATTTCGACTCTCGACGGACGAGAGAATTAACAAGCGAACGAATAACGAGGCGACAACGTGACGGCGCACCACGCTGGTCAGCTTTTTTTACTTTTCAAAGAGCTTTCTTCTTTCTCTCTTTTTTTTCCTTTCTTTCTTATCTCTTTCCTCCTTCTTTTTTCTTTTTTCTTTTTTTTTTATTATTATTTATTTTCTCTTTCTTTCTTTCCTTTCTCCCAACCCTCCCCCCCTTTCTCTCACTCCTGATTCCGCGTACGTCGGCACGAAGTCGATAGACCTCGTCATTTCTCGTGAAATCTTTTACAATTCGAGATTTTCACGTAAAAAGTAAAAGGGGAAAGAAGGGTGAAAGCAAAAAATATAAACCGAGGTCGTCGTAGTAATTATTTTCCCTTCCTTAAGTCGTTCCATCCAATTCGAGCACGTAAGCCGTGTTGGTTTGAGAAGTGAATCTAAGAAATAAGATCTCACTTAACCCATTCCCAACTTGGATACTTTTCTACGAGGGTGAAAGTTTGACATGTTTTTTCTCAACATTTTTATAAACGTAAACATTGAAATATCTTTATATACATACACACACACACACACACACACATATATATATATATATATCTAACATATTTTAAATAATGTGGTTTCAGACTTTCTAATAACGAATTATTAACAACGTTATATAATCTATCAAGTTGAAACTTTTCAAACTACATGTATAAAAATAAAAGATATAAAAAAGTTAACAAATATAACGATAAATTAGCGCAAAATATATATTAGCGAAGAAAACAGTTCTTCAATTTTCTAATTTATTGAGAGAAAATAAATCGTTTTACTTTTAAATTGTTCTTTTGATCATACTACATGCATGATCGAGATTGATGTTGATTATTTAGTTAAATTCCTGTAAGACTCAAAGGCATGGAAACAATGATCGTTGAAAGAGGGTTGAGAAATTCTTAAGATTGAATATACGGAAGCGCATTGCGGAAGGGCCAGAGGAGGAAAATTGATTAGGTATATCGTACGGTGCGGTTTGTCCTTGCGGTTGGGAAGGTACGCTTTACTGTAGTTACGTCTTTATCTTCTTGTTTCTACATGGAATTCGTCGGAATTTAAAAGATACAAAGAGAGAGAGAGAGAGAGAAAGAAAGATAATAAAAAAGCAAGAATGAGATAGTCCTTATTATTATATTTTTTGAAACGTATGTAGGTACATTTCTTTATAGGTATCCTTCGATCAAAATTTATCTCTATCGCTTTGATATCACAGGTAATCGTAATCATTAGCGTATTTCCATGGAAAAAAAAAGAAAATAAGAAATAAAATTAAATGAAATTAATTAAATAAAATTAAATTAAATTCATTTTACTTTCTTACTCATGATTTATGATATAAAAATATTTAATAAGATATAGGTATTATATTTAATGGATCCATCGTAGTAATATTTCTTGAAAAATCGTTGTGAAGTTAAACTCCAACATTTCTCATAGTTTTCTACGTTGATCCTCGTCTTGTTTCATCTTACTTAGCTCATGTTTTTTGCTTTTTCTTTTTCAGGAGTGGAACGATTACAAGCTGAAGTGGAATCCGGATGACTATGGCGGCGTCGAGACTCTTCATGTACCATCGGAACATATATGGCTGCCTGACATTGTACTTTACAATAAGTGAGTAGGTTTTTTGTTTTGTTTTTTCTTCTCTTTATATCGCATGGAAGGATGTTATTTACGATAAAAAAGAAATGATGTCATCGTAAGGAAAATCAAATTATTCAACTTTATTTCTTTATCGCTTTATCATGACAAGCCAGGGTCGTTACTTACTCTATAAGAGTACCTGTTGACGATAGCATAGTAAGAGCCAGAAGTACTAGCTGGATGTATAAATTTCGTGCAAAAATTGCTGACCCATATAAACTGTACGGAGAGAGAGAAAGGTTCAGGCGGCCATCCTGGTGATTTTGTTTTGGCTACGAGGCAAGTTGCACCTCTCGTCGCGACGAGTCGAGTGGTGCTGGACATTTAAACTACTGACCTACATAATTTCTTGGAAAGAGAGAGAGAAAGAGAGAGAGCGAGAGAGAGAGAGAGAGAGAGAGAAAAGAAAGCCATATTGTACTGAGTCTATGGTCCCTCGACGGAAAAATAAAATTGCTTTCTCGCGAAAGACTAGGAAACGTCTTCTTACTTCTCGTCCTTAGATTCTCCATTTTCTTCTTTTCTTCTTATTCTTCTTTTTATTCGTATCTACCGAGCCTCTAAAAGTCTTAAAGGCGATTCTTCCGTATAAATGTAGCACGAGAGAAAAAGGAATTACTCGAGTGTACACGGGATATCATTTATAATATATCATATTCAGGTCAGAGATATTACTTTTCATAAGAAAAGTATATGTGTGTATGTGTGAGTATGTATAGGTATATACGACTTAAGGACGATTTAAGATCGAACTTTACGTTAAATTTTTTTTTCCCTTTGCTTTTTGAATTACGAAAAGAAGTGTCATCATTCGTTATTGCAGAGAAAGAGACAGAGAAAGAGACAGACA
>NC_060969.1:390000-415000 GCF_910589235.1 Vespa crabro | reverse complement strand
TTTTTTTCCACCCTTCCCTTCCCCCTTCCTTCCTTCCTTCTTTTCCTCCGTCTCGACCTTTTCCTTTCCACTTTTTCTCTCTTCTCACCCCCGTTTAATATCCAAACAGCAACGTTCACTGTTAGCGTCTACTTCGAGAAAAGAATTTTTCGGAACTATCGGAGAGGAAGTGGAAGACGTTTTAAATGATACAACTGAGGATCGTACTCGTTGTTTTTGTTTATTTTTTCGGTTTTTGTTTTTCGTTTTTCTTTTTTCTTTTTTTTTTCAAAAGATTTTAAGAATTGCAGATAGTCCGTTGTGGAAAAAGAATGGATACGGCGAATAATTGTTTCTTACCGATCATCTTAACCGAGAATTAAATTCGACAAAATTTGGATGATATTTTTGTTCCATATTTTTGTTGTTACGTAGAAAAGATTTTTCGGAATTCTATCACTCAAGATATTTTCACTTTAGACATTGAACAGTACATTTATTACATATTATTAGAATATATCATTTTAGTCATTTTTGATTTGGCTAAACACTTTCATTTACAATATGTTGAGTTGATATTAGAAATTATAAGTTGGTTTTAATAAGTTAATATTGTAAAAGATTTGTTATTACAACAATGTTAAATTTTATTTTTTCAAGAACGAATTTATCAGTTAGGAATTTTTTTTTTTTAAATATGTGAGTACAGAAATATTGTAATAAAACGTAATATGATTGAGGAAAGAATTTTTTTTTGTTACTATGTACTTTATTAATAATGCAAAACAAAATATTTAATAATAATAATAACAATAACAATAATAATTACATAATGTATTTGTATTAACGTTAACATATTCTAAACGATAACAGAAATGTTTACTGTGTAAGAAAGATAACATGAATATCAATATCAAACAGTATAAATTAATAATGCAATTAATGCGATCGTATCTTTATAGAATTTGAAACATGATATACGTTATAAGAATATTGATTATAATTTTTACAATAATTACTATATATATCATATGAACTAAATGCAAATTATTCTACGATTACTCTACTTTTTTTTGTAAAATCACAAAAATGATAAAAAGATAAGAGATAAACTGGAATGTTCTATCATTACATTTAATTTCTTGTACACTTATCAAATGTCGTTTATATTTAACTATAAGAAAAAAAAAATAAATAAATAAGAAGAGAAGAAAATTTGATGAGATATGATTGAAATGGTCGATGGATATACATTTGCTAATTATCTCTTGATTTTATTATCCATATGTACAGACACATATATACCATATATGTTTATCTATGTATATATATATATAATATATATATATATATATATATATATATATATACATCTCTCTCTCTCTTTCTCTCTCTCTCTCTCTCTCTCTCTCCTAATTCTCGTTGTATCGACCGTAAAGTGTAATATTCGTCGAAATGATGCTGTGCATTCCTTTATGGCGCATAAATTACCAACCCCCTAATTTTGCATGCACCTAAAATTAATCGAACCGAATCTGCATACCGTTTCTCTTCGGTCTCTCGCCTACGCCACTTTCATTTCAGTAGAGTCGTCTTGCTCGTTTGCCACATATACATATACACAAACAAATGTATCTATATTCTCTCTCTCTCTCTCTCTTTTTCTCTCTTTCTCTCTCTCTCTCTCTCTTTCTCTCTTGCTATCTCTTAGCGAAAATTATAGATACTTCGAAGCGTATTGTTTCTTCCGTAATTAGCGCCATAATAATATCCAGTATGCTTTTAACCGTCAGTCGACAAAAGCTTACTATTTCCAAGTATCGAGAATGCAATTATAATGTGCCAGTGTAGGAATAAACGTTAGTGTCGAATGAAGGAACTACACGATACCGTGAAAACGTGCGCGCGCCAATGGTCACGTGCACGCCCGTCCGCAAGTCGTCCATCTACCTCTTTGATGTATGTACATATGTATGTTGTGCCACGTATAACACGCTGGCTAAAGCGAGTAATTTAAACTTTACGACTATCAGTGCAGGACAAAGAGAAAGAGAAAGAGGGAGATGAATGATAACGAATTTCATGAAGAATAGAGTAACTTTAATTTAAATCTTTCGTGATAAATAATAAGCTAAACTTTCTTAAACTAACATACGTGATTAGAAACTAATCTTTCGTTTTAATTAGAGACAGAAAGAGAAAGAGAGAGAGAGAAAGAAAGATCGCTGATTAAAACTTCCTTTCTATTTTCTTCCTAATATTTCTCATTCTATCTCAGATGTTTCATTTTCTATTTCATTTTTTCTTACATTACTAATCATTTCTGAATCGACGAATTATGTAAAATACGACGCCGAATCGATATTTTAAAGATTTTCTCTATTTCTCTCTCTCTCTCTCTCACTCTGATCCTAGTTCTGTTATTTCTTCTTTTTATTTCTATCATTTTTTTTTCTTTCGATTTATTGACGTCTTACTCTAATCTAATCTTTTTTCCCTCTCTCTCTCTATATATATATATCTCTTTATCTTTCTTTCTTCTTTTTTTCTTCTTTCTTTTTTCTTTCTTTCTCTGTCTCTCTTTTTCTCTTTTTATTTTCTTTTCAAGCCGCAAAGTGCACTTCGCCAAGGAAGACCGGTGTTTCTTCGTCGTTGCGCGTGGAGAAGTAATTGAGTGTCGACTAGCGCTTACTAGAAGGTAAACAGACAGGCAGACAGGCAAGCAGGTAGGCAGGCAGATATGCAGGCGGGCAAGCAGTCGTTCAGGAGCTTTAACATATGTGGTCTTACATGTTTCTATTTGAAATATGGCACCGAAGAAATTGCGTTCCTCTTGAAGAAAAGCGGGAGAAAGATAGATAGATAGATAGATAGATAGATAGATAGATAGATAGATAGATAGAAATACAGACAGAAAGAGAGAGAGAGAGAGAGAGAGAAAGAGAAAGAGAGAGAAAGAGAGAAAGAAGCACAGGAAAAGTGAGAAAAAAGAAATAAAAAAACGAAAGCTCGTTTCTTGAACGGATTTTGTTTCTTCTCTTTTACCTCTTTTTTCTCTTTCCCTTTATCTGACTGCGCTAGAATTCGCGCGTTTTTCGATATATATATATATATATATATATATATATATATATATATATATATATATACATGAACGTACGTATGTGCGTACGATGTGTACGTGTATATATATGTATGTGTGTGTATGTACAATCGAGGGCGTTTCAGGAGCGGCGATATACATACATTCTTTCTTTAGCATGGCATTGCATAAAAGGCGTGAACATTGAGTATAGAATTGCTAGAACAAGTGGCAAAAGGTTTTCTTCTTATAGAAATAAAAAGATATTCTACCAGGGAAGAGAAAGGACATTATCGTGAAAAAGTAATGAGAAAATTACTTTTTGTCATTAATTTTTATTATAAAAATACGATCAAACAAATTTGGATTTTATATTTAATTTTGGATTCATACATTAATTCGTTCATTCATTTATTTTTATTTATAATCAGTGTATTAATTAATAGACAAATATAACTATATATCGTGACAGATAATATTTATATTATTAAAAATTAATAAGAAAAGAAAAAAAGAAAAACTACGAGACAAGAAGAGAAAGAAATTAATAAATACCGCATAAAATTTCAATGGAGAAAGAAAGAAAGAAAATAATAATTTTCTTTCTGACAGAACGTTAAAACAATGTTTTTTTCTATCTCTTTCTATCTCGTTTCTTTAATCATTGTTGCGATTTTAAAATATAGTTAATAACGAGCAATTAAGAGGCCAATTAAACTACAATCTGATTGCCTCCTCTACTCTCACTCTCATTCTTTCTCTCTTTATCCTTCTCCCTCTCTCTCTCTCTCTCTCTCTCTCTCTCTTTTTCTTATCGTTTGTAGCGGTATGGAAACTACCGAGGCTGAACAAATTTGTAGGGTAGGAAAATAGGGGGAGGGGTTAGAGATGGAGGAGGAGAAGGTTTAGGAGAAGGAGAAGAAGGATGAGGAGGAAAGAGGAGGAAGAATAAGAGAAGCGTAAGGGTAGGTGGAACGTAAGCCGCAAAATGCGAAGTTAAAATATGCAGAGAACGTACGTGTGCGGGAATCTCGTTACTCCATTATCACCGGATTACTACAGCTGCACCTCGCGTAAGAGCGGCAGAGATAGAGATAAAGATAGAGATAGAAAAGGAGCGAGAGTATGAAAGAGAGAGACAAAGAGAGAGAGAGAGAGAGAGAAAGAGAGAGAGAGAGATAGAGATAGAGATAGATAGAGAGAGAGAGAGAAAGAGAGAGAGTATGCGAGCGACATAATCCAGTCAGCGCGTTGTACCAACGACTGGTCCAACGTTACTCGGAGGATGAGAAGCGGCTGGTAACAAAGTAATGTCCCTCTCAAAGTAACCGAATACCGTTGGCTCTCCCTCTTTCCTCCCACCGTCCACCTCGCCACGTCTCTCGACAATTTTGTAACACCTACACTCAAACGCGATGTTCAAAACCGCTCCAGTCCCTACTTCGTGACTGTATACATAGAGAATATGCGTGCCCATATATATGTATATACGAATTTGCAGAAGACCTTTTATCCATTCGAACTGTTTAATGGATAGGTAATGGACAGCTGGGATTACGATTTGTTACGTAGTCACGTAATTTTGTGTTTCGTATTTAAACTCAAGTATTAAAGGAGGAGTTATATGAAAAATGAAAATTAGAAAGGGAAATTTATGGTAATATATTGAGTAATAAGTGACGTTGAAATGTTCATTATTTTATATCTAAATAAAAGACTGTAATAGTTTTTATTATATTATATGCCAATATAAATATTATACATGAAGGTATGTGTATATATTATTATTATTATTTATTTACATAAAAAATATATTGAAAAATTTATTAATTAAATTATTAATTAAGTAAATATTTATTATATATGCTATTTCTTCTTCATTAATATCATTATCAAAAATTTCATATAATCGGACAAATTTCTATTAGCTAATCGATCAATCATTCATGTTTGTTATCTACGAATATTCATATTCGCACGTTTTTCTTTTTTTCCCTTTTTATTTTTCCCTGGATCATTTGATATGCTTAATATATGAATATTTAGCAGCTAATCTTCGTACGTACGTTCGATTACATGTTTGGCATTGCAGTTGCATCGAGCGTGGTATTCTTTGCGTCCCTCCCTCCTTCCGCCCTCTCCTCTCTCATTCTATCTCTCTCTCTCTCTCTCTCTCTCTCTTGCTCGTACTCTGAGTACTCGACAGCACCCAGGCGCATTATAACGGGCCGACTAGGTGCTAGCTGACCTAAAATATGCCAAGTACATGTGCCCTGTTAGAGCCAACCACCTACCACCAACATTCCTTCTATGTACCTCTCCTCTCTCTATCTCTCTCTCTCTCTCTCTCTCTCTCTCTCTTTTTCTCTCTTTCGTTCTCCTTTTTTTATTCTCCTTCCAATCTTTTTATTCTTTATTTGGCCTTCCAGAGTGACCTTCCTTTTTTCTCCTCTTTATCACTACCCTTAGAGACCGACCGAGGTGGAGTGAACGCGCTATCGCACGTTTCCTTGCATAAACAGACGATATTTTTGTTGTCTCGCGTATGTCTGCATTTGCACGAGGGAACAATATTGCATTTGAGTAGGGATTGTTTTTTTGTTAATAGAAAGACAAAGAAAACGTCTTGATCTTACGAAATATCATTTATTATTTCATTTTGTCAGATGTATTTATTAAAAATTGATTAATTGAAGATGTCGAATGTCTTAAAAGTTTTTCAAAACTTTTGTTACTTTAAAGTTGTTCATATCGTTCTTGTAAGAAAGAAAATAATAAAAGAAGAAAGTGAGAACTAACATTGCACTTTCGCAACTAAATCTACCTATATACATATATATATACATATATATAGAATATATATATATAGAATATATATATATATATATAAATATATATATATATATATATATATATATATATATATATATATAGTGAGAGTAATAAGGATATTCTTTAACGAGCCTTGCAATGCTTCTCTATTCTCTTCCACTCGTAGAGATATTTTCTTCAGGCTTGTACTTGGAAAAATGAGGGTACTGCTTTGCGTAGAAAAAGAGTGTGTGTGAGAAAGAGAAAGAAAGAGAGAGAAAGAGAGAGAGAGAGAGAGAGAGAGAGAGGGAGAGAAGAGTCAAAAGTGAAAGAGTAAAAGAGAGGATCTCAAGGCAACATCATGGATCGTTCCTCATTTCTCTCAAAATCCACAATAATCTTTTCTCACTGCGTGCTTCCGGAAAGAATGAGAATCCTTCTCGTCCAGACCATCGGCTATCGTTACACACCTGGACAGTTTGTCGCAACTCTCAATGTGACACCCGTTATATTCTCGATGGTCACCGTAGGTATCGTTGCAAGCACATTCTCGAGAAAGGTTACAGTTTTATGGACAATATTTCTTACACGCCCGTGTACATTTTCATTGTTACTTGTTCTACTCATACTTTACCGCTACCTTTTTCTTTCTTCTCTTTTTCCTATTTTTTTCCTCTTCTTCCCTTTTTCGTTGTCGGTGTCATTCGAAGGGTGTAAACAGTTCATCTTTCTAGTAGATCTCTCGATACTTATACTGTAATGATCGTAGTGCTGTCACGAGACGAGAAGGGGAGAAATAAAAAGAAAAGATATATATATATATATATATATATATATATATATATATATGTCTTTTCGTTTTATATATATATACACACATATACACATATATACATCATTTGGTAGGTCGAAAAAAGATAAAAGAAAAATACTCGCAATTCGTAGGTTGGCTCATGAGACGCGTTAATGTTTATTGTGAATTACAGTGGCTCTTTTAAGGATTCCTTTCCTGGCCGGTGTTACGAGACAGAAATGGGTGCGACCTACGTGATTCATGTTTACGTTCGAAGGGAGATTGTAAAAATCTCTTATCTGACGTAACTGACTCCTTGCTGGAGAGACGCGCTTTCTCTCTCTCATTCTCTCTCTCTCTTTCTCTCTCTTTCTCTCTGTCTCTCTCTCTCTCTCTCTCTCTATCTCTCTCTCTCTCTCTCTTCCGTTTTTCTCATCGTTACCGTACAATAAACTCTGCCTCGTTTTACTCCACCTCGTTCTACTCCACCTCGTTCTTTATTGTCGCTTTCGAACGTTTATCTTCACGTTTGTTGCGCTATTTCATCGTTCTTCATTTTTCAGTTAGAGTTGACCTTTATAAGATCGATGATCTTCGATTAGTTTAACGGAGTATCGTATACGTAACGTTTCTTATTTACTTTCTTCTTTTATAACATTATTTTTCTCTCTGTTTTCTCTGCTTTTACCTAAGTGGCGTTATTTATTTTTTCTTTCTATTTTTTTTTCAAACTTGCCCGTGAACGTAATTACGAGAAACAACGGCGGACTCGAGCGTGAAACCGTCCTTACCCGCGCGGTGCTGCTTGTACTCGGTTTTATCTACTTTAGATAGAGTCCTGTGCGACTTTGAAATTTACGCTCTATACAACTTTAATTAGATAGAAGCGCTCGCTCGAGCTTACGTATACGCTATGGCCATGTTAAGAGAGAAAGAGAGAGAGAGAGAGAAAGAGAGAGAGAGAGAGAAAGAGAGAGAGAGAGGAGGTTGGACAGGTAACAAAAACGAGCTGCAAAATTCGCGAATTTTCGTTCTACCGCAAAACTTGCATCGATCCGTTTTCTCTCTCTTTCTCTCTCATTCTATCTTTCTTTCTCTTTCTCTCTTTCTTTTCTTTTCTTTTCTTTTTGCATCCTTTCCTTTCTCTCTTTCTGTCTCTTTCCGTCTTATTCAGTCTACAGCTGCAAAAGCGGAAAAATCAAGGAAATGATTCACGCTACGCGATACGAATACCAACATCCAGCACGTTTTTATTTATACCGTTTCTTTCCTTTCCGCGCCAGTGATCACGCTAAGAATAGTTTTCACGATACTGCTAAGAGTTTCATCCTTTTTCTCCTCGAATAAAATTTTTCCACAAAAGCAAATTTTCAAATTATAAGAAAATGCGTTGCGGAGAAATTATCGAAAACAATTCCTCGATGGTGATTGATCAATAACAGAAATTAGAAATATTTTCATCAGAATTTTATGTTTTTCAAATACGATCTATCATTATATCGTTTTTTATACATTTATTGTTAACACATTGCTGTTCCAATATTTTATTCCTAACTATACTTAACAAGTAATAAATTATTTTTTTGCATTATGTACTTTTATGGATATTCTTCTTTTGTAAATCGAAAAATCGAATAATCAAGGATAAACTATTTATGAAACAGATTTTATTCAATTATCATTTCTTTGTATCATCATTTATTATTTTTTATTGGTATAATAATCTTATTCTATGAACTTTCATTATTCTATATTACAATAGAAATTATTATCAAAATCGCTTGGAAAACTCTTCATTTAGTCCGCCATTTTTTTATATTTATTTTTGTTATAAATATAACAATTTTATTTTTATATTTGTAAACTTCACGTCACATAATCAGATATTTATTATTATTTGATATTATTATTATTTGATATTATTATTTGATCAATAGTTTGGTAATATAGTCCATGTGTTTTTTTATTATTTATATTTAAACAGTTCTAAAAATAATCGATCAAAAAACTTGTTAAAAAACTATTAGGAAATATTTTAACGTTTTCAAGAATAGCAAATAAAAAAGAAAAAGAAATTAATAGAATAACGTTGTAATATTTAATCTTATTTAGAGTTTTGGCATTTTGGAATAAGAAAGTAATCGATTACTAGAAATACGAATTTGACTTTATAGTAGTCGGATGTACAAAATTCGAAACGCGATTAGGATTCATGCGGTACTTCTCGCTTGAGAATCATTCTCATCAGAGGGCAACTACGAAAGGAAGTGAGTAGAAAGGGATGTAGAAAGGGATGAAAGGGGAAGGGATGGGGGTTACGTGCTTATAAAAGCAGTTGCACACACATACAAACACAAACACAGACATTCACACGTATATATATATATATATATATATCTACGCACACGCACGCATATACAAATTCAAGAAAGTTTTGATCCTTGGACAAACGGCAACTTCTGTCGCGTTCATTCGCAAAGTTTAAGACGCTTCGCTTTCGTGATTACGTGACGCTTCGTATTAACGAGAAGAGAGCGAGAGGAAAGCAGAGAATATCTTCTGTTGTGAGTGAACAAAGTTACAAATTTCGATCTCTTCGATGGAAAACATCGACATTTTCAACAACTTACACACGTATACCTGTAAATATCGAGTGAATACAAATGTTCGTAGTATATCATAAATATTCGAAAATTTATTAAAACAATTAAATAAAATCAATAAATATTCAATTGCAACGTTAATTTGTTAATTAATTCGTCATGGAGATTTAACTTCTTGCGTGATAACAAAACATAAGTAAATAATTTATTTCTTATCACTGTTAAAAGAAAGCATTATATAGTTCTTAATTTTTCATTTCACGATTCATTAATTTATCCAGAGTTTCTTGTCTGCTTCCGTATCATCTTTCTTCTTTATAATTTAAATCAATTTCACACTTCCACATTTACAGATTCAAAGTCTTCTCGGTTAATGGATTAAATAAATTTTTACTTTTGTTTATTATCTTTTTACCTTATAATTACGAATTAGATATTGAAATATAATTAAAATTAAGGAAGGAAAAGAGAAAGAGAGAGAGAGAGAGAGAGAGAGAGAGAGAGAGAGAGAGAGAGAGATCTTTTGTGGGATTACTGGAGATCTCTTTGAGAGCTTGACACATGATGCACAACATACAACATGAGAACTATCCCGTTTATATTCAAAATCACCTTTGATCGATAATAAATCGTTTTCGAATTTCAATTAGTTATCCTTCTTTTTGAGAATACGAAACTCTCCATCCGAGCAATTTCCAAAGGATAAAGAGAAGTCAATGAGTACTTACTCCTTTAATGAGAGGAGGGAGATTAGGTAGGATGGATTGGAATGGGTGGATTGGGTAGGGTGGAGTGGTCTTTAACATCTGATACATCGAGTAGTAGACGCATTCGTGCAAATTACGATGATCAGTCGTCGCCATTCAGTCTGCCTGTTTGATCGTCAATCGAATATAACTTTACAGTGCATTCAACTCCTATCTCTCTCTCTCTTTCTCTGTCTCTTTCTGTTCTAATCTCTATCTCTGTCTCTGTCTCTCTTTCTTGGATATCTTCAGTCGGTAGAAGATATTTTAGCCTGCAATATCTTCTCCCATGCAACGGATTATCGAACCTAAAGCTGCTCGGAAAGATAGCTTCGCTTCTCATTCAACACAATCTCGTTCACTGGCTTGACTCGTTGAATGTTACTTATAGAATATTATAACAATCAAAGGAGTTTATCATCATTGAATGATTATATATATATATATATATATATATATATTATATATATATATATATATATATATATATATATATTATATATATATATATAATCGTTTATTATATTATATATTATATTATCGTTTATTATATATATATTAGGAGGGCCGAAAAGTAATGTCGCTTTCTTAAATTAAATTCAAACGAATAAATTTTTAATAATTTTTAACAATTTTTAATAATCAAATATCGACATGCACAGAAACGACATTACTTTCCGGTCCCCCTAATATATATATATCCCTAGTTGTGCACCTGGGTTGTAGGACTCCACAGACCAACTTTGAGCTCAATTTAAAACAAGTAAATGTTTGTAAATGGGACTTGTGCCGCCATTTGTAGTTGAGATATATATCTTTATATTCTAACCATTAGAATAGTCCGCGTTGTGTCAGTCGTTAAGTTGTGATCGAGTAAAGTTGTTTTTATAAAATTTGGTATATATCACACCTCGTATGCACAATAAATAGTTTTTGCATTAATTTGTGTTTCTCTATTATTGAAAATTTGTAGTCCATTCATGCACTAAAAAATGTGATTCTATATACAAGGATGGTAAAAATTATTTTCTAATCTTATGTCTCGTTCATATTGAAAATCCAATGCAATCAATGAGAATGGCAAACCAGCTATTATACAATACTATGATGAAAATAAATATATTTGTTTTTCAAAATAACTATACATTTTGTAACGATAATTTTAGTACTTATTTTTTTCTGAAAAAGGTTTATTTCAAGATAATAATGCCACTAAATTTTTTTTTTTTTGAAATATTGAAAATTAAAAAAGATATTTGGTTTTTAACGAAAAAAATCAATTTTTGCGCATTATATGATTCATGAAAACTTTTTACAATGTCAAAATTAGAAATGCATTTTCAAGCCTACTGATTATTATTTCCGAGTCTTCAAAGAATATACAAAAATTTTTTGAGATCAAAATTATTCATTCTGTATGACATCTATGTTTCTGTTGCGTCGTAAGGGCGAAACTATAAGAATGTTTTCAGATATGCGTCTCGTATCGGACCAGCGATGATAGTTGATTTGCACGGAGAATTTTCCTCGTCTCTTCCTTGTCATCAGTATTATAGACTCACTTGGTCGCGATAAATAAGAGCGGCGACACTAGGCTAGGATACTGTTGAAGGTCATTAACAAAATACTGCTCGCCGCGTTCCCACAAATTAATGGGAGAACGCGCGTTTTATTGAAGGATTTCATGAAGCTCTTGAAATGGATGCGCGATAGTAAATATTCCACGAATTGAAATTATCACAGTATATTTGTTGAAATAAGATACAATTGTTGATGTATTCTTATGTAATGATATGTAGTTAGTTGTGCTGTTGCGTTTTAGATTGTATTGAATTCCTCCAATTAAGGTATATGTAAGTAAGGCTAATGATATTGGTAATACTTGGCTGTCTTACTGATGAATGCAAATGCTTTAATGCGATTGTCTGTAGATATCTCTTGAACTATTCACGAAGATATTAATGAATTAGGAAAGGGAAATGGACAGGGAGGAGTTTAAGTAAAAAATATCTGGAAAGGAAAAGTAATATCTTTATTGGTCGTAGGTATGTCAAGATAGTTTGTTGGAATGTTTAAATAATTCCATGTGTGCCCCTTTGTTTTAGTGATCGTGTATATTAGAGGGTGTCAATGGATATTTTAAGGCTAGGAGTCCTTGAGACCTTTGGCTCGTCACGCCTAGGCGTCTATTTCCACTATTTATTTATTGCCAAGCTCGACATATTGAAAATTAGATATTTGACTAAAAATATTTAAGCTCGGACAAGTTTTTTATCTATACATTTTCTTAGCGAGTATCCAACGAGTTCCCAAGGGCAGATATTTCTAATAATGATATATGACCCTTAGGAGAACAATGAACTGTGAACTGCGAACAATTGAAAGACGCACGTGTGCGTCAATATTTTGCACATGTGTCAATTTTCATTTCTGTTCAAAGTGCCTGGGGTATAGCATATCCCAAGTGCACAATTTGAAATTGTTTTGAGGTGTGCACAACTAAGGATATACATAATATATATAATATATTTTATAATAATAATAATATTATAATATATATATATATATATATATATATATATATATATATAAGTAGTCTAATATTTTTATTAAATTATTTTTATTAAATTAACGATTTGAATTTAGGTGAATAAATATTTACTATCTAATATATAATATCTTAATATCTAATTACGTGTAATAAACTTTTATTTATTATTTATAAATGATTTTGTTGATTTAAAATTGTACATAAATCATTCAGAATATTTATCGATAATGTGTGACAGGTAAAAAAGTCACAGAGAATATCCTCGGAATCCATAGTTTCTATGTATTCGAGACATATGACCTTGAACGTTGAGACCTGAAAGAAGATGTTACCAACGATGTAAATGGGATTTCGATGTTCTAATGTCGAACACAAAGTTCTAATAGCGGCGATAAGTAGGCTATTTCCGGCTTTACACTCCGGCCTAGGAAATTTTCGATAAGAGAAATATAATTATCGGACAAACCTCAAAGTGCAGGAGGAGACCTACATTTACTCGATCTCTCCTCTCTCTCCCTCTCTCTCTCTCTTTTTGGATGAACTCGCTTATAACCTGATTAGCAGAGACGCATAGTAACTTTACTCGATGCGAAGCTTTTGTTGCCATCAAACACGCGCGTCAATAGGTACGTGTCGTTAACGTCGACAACACTAGCTCATAATAGGATTATAAGGTGCATCGGTGCATATCTCATGAAAGTGAATACGGACGTGCGTATGAAAACGAACTGGATTAAATCTTTTTATGTGTATCTCTTACGAGTTTCATCGAAAATTCTTTCGATATAAATTCTTCTTTGTTAATACGAAATTCATTTGTAACGAAACTACGTGGGACGTGTTACATATCGATGATATTATTTATAGATATTACATATTCCCCCTACGTAAAAAGTTCTCATTTTATTTTTATCATATCTTCCATTCTTCCAACGAGTTTTAGAAATATTTTTTAAAATGGAAAAAATGGATAGAACGAGAGTCATGGATCTATAAGAGTTTCTTGTCACGTGATATTAGACGACGATAGGGGGTGATGAAAAATTCAAGAGAGAGTTCGTGAGATATATTATCGATCGAAATGAATCTGCGCGTTCGCAGAGATGCGGAATTCAGCAGCAATAACCGTTGCTACGCGGTGGTGGCTAATAATAATGGAGCGACCAACCGAGCGAACGAACGGTAGGAGTAGAAGAAAATAGTGCAACAAGTGCAGAAAGCTGCAGTAGCGACAGCTGCGGAGTAACGTGCCGCTAGCACCACCGGCTCGAACATCCGCTTTCTCTCTCTCCCTCTCTCTCTCTCTCTCTCTCTCTTACCTTTTCTCTCCCTCTCTTCTCTTTATATAATAGAAAAGCTTTTGCATTATCTTCGCTAAGTTTATTTCTTACTAGTTTCATTTCCTTAGGAATACGGTCGAATATTCTTCGGGAATTATCATCTCAATTTTATTCTCTCTCTCTCTCTCTCTCTCTCTCTCTCTCTCTCTCTCCTCTCACTCTTTCTCTCTTTCACGATAATTTTAAATTGAACTAAATTTATTTGAAGCTTATCTTTTCCTTTACCAATTAAAGTTTATTGAATTTTCTTAGATCAATGACCGTGAATAAGACCTTCCATCGGATCGAGATCTATCTTTGTGAAATTCTATATTCATTTTGTTGTAAAGATTCTTTGCAAATTTTATTATAATAACAATGATAGATATATAAGAGTATATACTTAAGGATCTGAAAAAAATACGTATAATTTTGAAAAAAAAGAGAAAGAAAACTAAATGAATGGGCTTCTCTTTTACTTCCTTCTTTTGACTTATTTCCCATATACTTATTTCGTTCACGTTCTAAGAAGAAAATTAATATAAATTTAATAAGACATTATAAAAAAGAAAAAAAAAGAAATGAGATAAATTCTTAAAATGGAGATTAATTTAAGGAATGTTCGATCTTAAATATGAATTAAACGTTAACAGTGCGATGCACTATGATATTGGTATTCTGTAAGCACTGATGTCGATTCTAATGAACTTTTGGTTTAATATTGTTTTCAGTGCCGATGGAAATTATGAGGTAACCATTATGACCAAGGCGATCTTGCACCATACGGGAAAGGTCATATGGAAGCCACCGGCGATCTATAAATCATTTTGCGAGATCAACGTGGAGTATTTCCCCTTCGACGAGCAGACCTGCTTCATGAAGTTTGGCTCGTGGACTTACGACGGATATACGGTAAGTCCTCGTTCTCCGTGGACGAGCAATTAAGCTTGTTATTAATTATACTGGGTACGGATAGAAAGACAGAGAAAGAGAGAGAGAGAGAGGGTGAAGGAGAGGAAGGGTTGGGTGGTTGGGTGGGTTTGGAGAAGAGCAAGTTAGAGAGAACCATGAGACCGTTCGGAAATCGAATTTCCTTTGTACCGAGAATGAAACTCTCTCTCTCTCTCTCTCTCTTTCTTTTCTGTATTTCTTTCTTTCTTACATTTACGTTAGAACAAGAACAGAAAATTTCAAGAGATGGAAAATCCTTTTATTCTCGTCGTTCAATCGTTATCGTAAATCCTTTCGAGATTGTTGAAGCAGAATGAAATCGTGGAGATTAGAAAAGAAATAATAATGTCCATGTTTTATAATTTATTATTAATTATCTAAAACTTAATAAATTGTAAGAGTAAATAATAAGATATCTTGTGATAGTTTAATAATAATTTCATAATCGATTATTTTTGTCTAACTTGATATCGAATAAGAGATTTAGAAAACGTATTATAAGATTGAAATATATAAGTACCTTTTACGTTAAGAAAAAAGTATTAACCACGAAATCCATGGGAAAACGTCAATTCGTTTCTCATTCGTCTTTATCTAACTTAATTCGACTTTTTTCGGTTGGCCCATAAATTTGTCTCCGCAACGTTTTTGTTAAATCCGCGGAACAAAAGTCTGATCCATTCTTACGTCTTTTGGATCTTAAACGTAACTCCTTTTTCTTTCTTGATGTACAACCAAGAGAGAAGCATATATATATATATATATATATATATATATATATATATATATATATACCCACACATACACACAAACACAGAATGTAGGTCTTACTGTCAAGAAGGATCGAGAGACGGAAGTTGAACGCGATTAACCGTAGCCATTCTGATTAAGTTGGAAACTCAAAGGTAGTAATCTTTAGAAGCTTCTCAGTGGTGTATCGTATTCAATGGATTATCTCAATGGAATTTCGATTATTCATGTCGCGATTAAAATTTCTTATTTGCAGCATCGCCATTACAGCGAAAATTAGCATGATCGAACATAGAAATTTTTTCTGGGTGAAGGAAGGGAAGGGGAGGGAAAGTAAAGGGTGATAGAAAAGGATTTAATAATAATCGAATCTACGGATGAAAATTTTCGATAAATAACGTTTTTGGCAATCGAATTGATTTCAGGTCGATCTGCGGCATCTCGCTCAAACCGAAGATTCGAATCAAATCGATGTGGGTATTGATCTGACAGATTATTACATCTCCGTCGAGTGGGACATAATAAAAGTGCCTGCCGTGAGGAACGAAGCGTTCTACATTTGCTGCGAGGAACCGTATCCCGACATAGTGTTCAATATCACCCTACGCCGCAAGACCCTCTTCTACACGGTAAACCTGATAATACCGTGCGTGGGCATATCCTTCCTCTCGGTGTTGGTGTTCTACCTGCCGAGTGACAGCGGCGAAAAGGTTTCCCTGTCGATCTCGATACTCCTCTCGTTGACGGTGTTTTTCCTCCTGCTCGCTGAGATAATACCGCCCACGTCGTTGACAGTGCCGTTGCTTGGCAAGTATTTGTTGTTTACGATGGTGCTCGTTACACTTTCGGTCGTAGTGACGATCGCAGTGTTGAATGTGAACTTTCGGTCACCGGTTACCCACCGTATGGCGAAGTGGGTACGGATCGTGTTCATTCAGGTGCTCCCGCGATTCCTCCTCATCAAAAGACCAAATAAGGACGAGGACGATGAAGATGAGGAAAGTATCGACGGGCTCGTCGGTGGTGCTAACGGTGCTGGTACTGGTGTTGGTGATAATGGTGGTAGAAACGGTGGTGGCGCCGGTAGCTCCCATCATCATCGACTTCATCGTATTCATAACGGGCACGAGCTCGACGACGAGCTCGACGACGTCGTCGACGAGGATGACGTCGAGGCACCGAACGGGAAACCGCCCGAGGCTATCCTCACCGATGTGTTCCATGTACAAGAGACTGATAAGTACGAGCCGTATGGCAGTAAGAGGTTCAGCGGCGAATACGAGGTACCTGGACCACACGGTCCGCTGGCACACCTCATCGTCGGTCATCATCATCACCACGGCGGTGTTGCTGGCGGTCCTGGCCTTCCACCACCAAGCTCCTTACCGACCACTGGTCCACCTCCGCCGCCGCCACTCAGCAAGCCACCGAGCTTTCATCATGAGCATGGTCCACCTCTTGGTACCGTTGCCCCTTATTTCGAGGAACCACTGCCCTCCTTGCCTCTGCCCGGTGCTGACGACGATCTCTTTGGACCGGCTAGTCCCGGTTATGCACACGAGGACATCAGTCCCACCTTCGAGAAGCCATTGGTGCGCGAAATCGAGAAAACCATCGACGACGCCCGATTCATCGCACAGCATGCCAAGAACAAGGACAAGTTTGAAAGCGTGAGTCTTCCTCTCTTTATATTTTTTTTTTTTCATTTTTATCGTTAATCTTATCTTATCATTCGTCCGAGCTGAGTTTTGTTCCCTCGGCAGTATTACCATGAATTACTTGACGGTAGAATATTTTCAATAGATGGAATGTAATTACTAAGAATGAAATTTATTCGAAATCTTTAGGGTGCGATAAACTTTTGATCCTTTTATATTAATCATTTGTATATATATCTATCCATATTCAAACTCTATCCAATTCAACTCAGTTTCATTTGAATTCGTTCGATTAACTTCTCCCAGATAAACTGATATTAAGTTCGAACGAAAATCAATCAATCATTGTTCTTCGTTTGCTAGTTATTCTCTTAGATTAAAGATAACGATGAAATAAGATAGAACGTGATAGAAATTAAGAGAAAGAGAGAGAGAGAGAGAGAGGGAAGGAGAGAGAGGTAGATAGAAAGAGACGAACGGCTAAGTTCTTTAAGAACAAGTCTAGGAGCGTTAGTGTCTTATTAGTTGAGCAAACCTTTTTAACATCATACAGCATGCTTCCAGCTCGTGTCCTACCATGAATGGCCGAGTTAACTGGCTTTTTGCTTTCAACGAAGAGGAACTTTAGGTAAAGACTCAGCAAGCCACATCGAAACCCAGTGGGAAAAGAGAGTCGATAAGGTTGAGGAAAACGAACAACGATCACTCGCATCAATCTATCCGACAGCTTCCAGCTTTTTCTTCGATTCTCCCTTTGTCTATCTTTTTCCATTTTTATCTCTCTCTCTCTCTCTCTCTCTCTCTCTCTCTCTCTCTCTCTCTCGTTCTTTTCTTTTAACTTGGTCCAACTTGTCCCTGTTGGCTACCTGTTAAACTCTTCGAGTTCCCGTTGATAAGAAAATCTAACATTTGTTAGATCTCTTTCGAGACATTGAATCGCTCATTTTCATTTTCTTAGGATTTAAAGAAAAACAAAGAGAAAGTTATCTAAATACCATATGAATTTGTTCTTTTCGATAGTAAAATTTGTTTTAACATATACATTCTGATATATTAAGGTGAATATATTAAGGTTGAAATATGGGAAAGTAGATTTATTTGTAAATTTTTTTTTTACTTTTACATCAAAACAAGGTGTTCTTTAAAGATTTATGTGCATATGTTGCGTGTATAAGTGAGTGTGAGTGTTTGTATAGGTATATGAAAAATTTAGTGACAAAAACGGAATCTGTCCTTTATTTTTTCTCTCTCTTTTTTTTTCTTCTTTTTTTTTTTTACTCAGTAGCAATAGGTGTGAAAAAGATATCCGTGTATGTTCGTTACGTGAAGAAGGTTCACCGGCGAGGGTAAATTTTTTGCTTTACCGCGTCGACGCAGTCCAGCTGTTTTCCGAGAAATTATATAGGTCAGTGTGCCAACGGCACTTTGTGTATTTCAACGCGAGCTTGTATAGCGAATAGCTCTGTAATCGAGGTAAAAACGTAATTTCGAGTATGCTTAAAAAAAGAATTATGAGAAATACATCTCGATATAAAATTGATCTAAAATAAGATTTTCTTTTATCTTAATATTTTTTTCTCCTTATATCTTTTGAACGTCATAAAAATCCTTGATTAATTTTATTTTATTCATATTTTCGTGCGTGCGTTCGTGTGTGTTTGTATTTGTGAGAGAAAGAGTCTAGTTTCTTTTTTTATTTTTTTTGTCTTAAACAAATAAAATCATAATTTTATAATTTATTCTGTGCCAAAAGCAATTTTCAGTGGACTGAAAATACATAAGAGCATCATCTTAAACGTAAAATCTCAAAGGTCGAATTGTTGACTTTGAGTAGAGAAACAGAGGCCTCAATTAAATTCAATAAATCTGTACTTTGAAGATAGGAAGGTTTTGAAACGTTCTAACGTTTAGATCCTATAGTAGTTACGCATATCGAGCCAGATTTCAAGAGAGTTGCACACATAATTCGGAGATATAAACGGAGTCGAGAATACGAAATGCTGTAGCTAGAGTTAGAGCTTTTCTTTTGTCGTTGCACATTGGTGTGCGCATAGTTCAACGCATAAATTATTCTTGTAATGTATCTGTTGAATAACGCACTGCGACAACTTCCTTGCCAAGGAAGTCTTCTCTAGAATTTGATTCTTATGCGTTTGAATATAATTGTGTGTGTTCCTTAGCTATCACATGTGTCCTTGGCTATCACATGTCTCAGGTACATTTTGAGATTCAACATATTCCACTCAATGCGTACACGTATAATTACATTAATTTTTATATTTATGTATGTGTATATATGTGTATATCAACTTTTTTGTAGTATAATTACGATATGTGTTCACACGTTCCTGTCTTTGATACGTATATCCCATTTAATGCTTATATGTATATATATATATATATATATATATATATATATATGTTATGTGTGTGTGTGGGTGCGCACATGTATATATATGACTCTGCACATTCGTTTGTTTCTCTCTTTGTATATTATATATAGTAGTAGTCGATACATGTAAAGATAGATAGATAGATCGAAAGATAGATAAATAGATAGATAAGAAGAAATAGGAACACAAAATTGGACAAATCTCTCTACCGTATCTCGTAAAGCTAGGATTTCGGGAGGTGATGCAAGTGGAATTTTGGCACGCACCTTACATGATAAGATTTGTTTGGCTCGTATTTTAGGAAAAAAAGATAAAAAAAAAAAGAAAAGTAGAAGATTTCTTTCGAGTCTTTCTTTTCGAACTTTTTGATCTTACGTGGATGATACTCTAGATTTTTAGTCTCTATTCAAGTGAAAACGTTTGTTTAGATTAGAATATTTGGAAGGATTTATCTTCAAGAGAATTTCCAGAAAATATTTTATTAGTTCTCTTATGGTAGGACAATACGAATGTTATACACGATGCGTTTTTTCCGTGGAAGTAGGATTTTAATTGGATGAGCGTTTTAGCGTGAATGATACTCAAGATTTTTAACTTTCGTTCAAACAAAAACGTTGATTGTTTAGATTAGAATTTTAAGAAGGATTCATCTTCAATAGAATTTCCAGAAAAATTTTTTATTAGTTCTCTTATAGTAGGACAATACGAACATTTTGTACGACGCGTTTTCTCCGTCGAAGTAGAATTTTAATTTGATAAGCTTTTTACGGGAGTTTTACTCGCTAAATTGTTTTGTATTGCGAACGTATTTTTAGTTAGTTGTATTAAAACAGATAATTCTAACTTTGTTGGAAAATATGCGACGTGCAATAAACGGCATATAAAACGCTTGTGTAGTCTTATTAGCTTTATTATTTTCATGATATCTTTTAAAATCTTTTTGAGAGAAAACAAATATATATATATATACACACAAAGTCGCTATCTATGTGAGATGTCGAGCCTGACTTGACGTGTCATCGTAAAGATCTCAACAAAAAAAAAAGAAAGAAAAATGAAAAAAAGAAAAGAAAAAAAAATTACACAAATTTCATCTCACATATCGAAAAATTTTGATCTGTTGTTAGGTCGAAGAGGATTGGAAGTACGTCGCGATGGTGCTTGATCGAATCTTTCTATGGATCTTCACGCTCGCTTGCGTGCTCGGAACGGCGCTGATAATCCTCCAGGCTCCGAGTCTTTACGACACGACGAAGCCGATCGACATAAAGTACAGCAAGATCGCGAAGAAGAAGATGATGTTGATGAATATGGGCCCGGAGGAGGAATAGTTGACGATAAAGCGCGGTCAATGGCCACCGTGTCATTGGCGCGATCGTCGACGTCATCGCCGTCATTATAATCATCGTCATCGTCATTGTCATCATTGGATTTGCTGGTGCCGTCTTCGTCGTCGGTATCGTCATCATCGTCATCGTCGGCGTCGCCGACGTCGACGACGACATTGTTCTTCGTCGTCGTCGTCGTCGTCCTCGTCGTCCTCGCTGTCGTCATCCATCGAAACTGCCGATTTTCGCGTCAGTGCGGAGAAGGACGCGACTCTTCTCTCTCGTCCACCGCTCCGCTTTTCTTCCATCGCTACCCCGTCGTTTCCTTTCCGGTCTCGTCCCGGAATGAGACTAGATAAAGTGATGAGATAAAGTGATTGTATGTAAGAGAGATAGATAAATAGAAAGAGAGAGAAAGGGAGGGAGTGAAAGAGAAAGAGAACATGTCTATGCATGTATGTTTGAGAAAAAGAATGAGTCTGAACGAAGAACGACGATGTCGCTTGTCTCCCCTCGTTTCCTTCCCCATCTTCGTTTTTTTCTGTTTCGGAAGGGTACTTTCGAGTGGGAAAGAGAGCGACTGAAGTGCGAGTAAAATAGAGCGTATGATAGAGAGAAAGAGAGAAAATATGAGAGAACGATTGATAGGGGCGTGAATGAGTAGTGGGTACGAAGCGAATGTTACTTTGTGATGTCGTGGGTGGGCTTGACGGGAAGAGACGGAGGGGAGGAGCGAGAGAAGGAGAAAAAGTGCCAAATACGCGAAAAACACGCGCACCGTATTTTTGTAAATCTGGTTTCATACGTAAGGCTAGAGTCGTGCGGCGAGACGTCGAACTGCCCGAACTGCCGATTTTATATAAGAAGACGTTTACAGCGAGGGGGGCGCGTTCACGAATACATATAACACACTTACAGATACACACTTACATATGTACACGTATACACAGGTATACACATCCACACGCACTTCCGACGTATTTATTATTATTATTCTTACTATCACTATCGTCATTATTATTATCATTATTATCATCATCATCATTACTATCATTATCATCATTATTATTATTACTATTACTATTATTATTATATATAAATATAAATATAAATAAATAAATAAATAAATACATATATATATATATATATATATATATATATATATATATATATATATATACCGCGCACACTGTCGCTCACGTATCGTATATGCACGTCCACACATCCAATCACTACTTTCGCTATACAAATACACATATACATAGATACAGGACGAATATACGCACGTACGTGTGCCGTACATATATACGTAAAAGTACACATACATATTATACATACATACTCACATATACATACAAATATACAGGGAGGGCATTTAAACCGCGCACATGTATATGTATTCGCATCGATACGACGGTGAAGGGCGAACGTTACGTGTCGCTTCGAAGTTGCACTGTCGAAACGCTTGTGCACATTTAAGATGCACATCAACAACAACTAGAACAACAGCAACAACAACAAAAATTAACAACAACGTGGTATCACGTTGTATGTACTTGCAACGAAATATCCTTTTTAAAAGCGCGCGAGCTACGCACTTACACGAATACGACGAACGTCCACGTCGAGACTAATTCGTTCGTTTATTCATTCGTTTATTAGGATTAGAGAATGATTTTTTTTACTAGATTACGTTACATGCGAACGAACGGCGTGGGTTCATCGATCGATCGATTTTACTTTTATTTTATTTTATTTTAGTTTCAATTAAAATAGGAACATCGAAATTCTGGCTGAACAATGTTTTTTAACTATTTTATGGAATATTATGACGTTTATCGTGCGATAAAATGAAAATACTTTTTTCTTTTGTAATTTTCTGTTTTCTGTTTTCTGTTTTTTTTTTTTTTTTTTTTTTTTTAACGGCGAAAAAGTTATTTTAAACGTTCGTACGTGTAATTGTGCTTATATTTAGTGTATTAATACTGGTTATAAGAGGGTAAAATGCTTCCACCGTTTTTACGAAGACGTATGAGAAGCGAATTTTCTTCACCGTTTTCTTCGAAAACATTCGCGTTTACGGAAAGTTACGAAGAGTTTATGCAGCAGAAAGAAAGAGAGGGAGAGGGGGGGAGAGAAATAGAAAGAGAGAGAGAGAAAACAATGGGAGAAACAAAACATAAACCGCTTGCAAACAACTGCCAATATTAGATGCGGCCTCAATCTAATTTAGTCGGCGCATATGTATGGAGAAAAGAGATATGGAAAGAAAGAAAGAAACGAGGAAACAGAATGAAAAGAGAGAGAGAGAGAGAGGGAGAGAGAGAGAAAAGGACAGAATGAAAATTGATCGGATTATGAAAGATAGAAGATTGAAACGATTGAGAAAAAGATCAAAAGGGTGAAAGTTTATTAAAAATTTCAATATTTTTATCGTTCGTTTTTTTTTCTTTTTCTTTTTAAGTTATATTAAATCGATAAATTAATCAATTAGATCTTCGAAATTTGTGTAAAAATACTACTCGATTAATGTAAAACGTGAAGAGATAATTATGATAAATTAGGTATTTCTTGTTTTATTTTTTGTTCTATCAATGAATAGATGAGGATAGTATAAAATGAATGAATTGCAACACCACAAAGTTCCATATTGAGGTTGAGAAGAGAAAGCAAAAGAGAAAGAGAGGAAGAGAGAGAAAGAGAGATAGAAAGAAAGAGAGAGAGAGAGAGAGTAAGAGAGAAAGATAGGAAGGGAGGGAAAGAGAGAGAGAGACAGATAAACAGAAAGGGTGATAAACTTACAAAGGATAAAGTAAAATGGAAAAAGGAAGCTGCATTTTAAATCATATATATCCTTTTAGTAAACGTGAAAGAAGATGAATCGCGTTCATAGTGTAGTAGTTACGTGGAAAAGAATCTTGGAATTCGAAATATACCTCAAAGCATCTTTGGATCCTTTAGGATGTCGCGTAGGCGAATAACCGAAAAGGAGAGAACGATGGTAAAGGAAGAAATGATTCCTCTATGATCGCAAGATGAAACTTCTCGAAGAATTCTAAGCGAGCAAAAGGTATTTTGTGAGAATACGAAATGTAAGAAAAAAGATCAGAAAAAGAAAGAAAATTATTTACCATGTATAAGTATAAGTGATGATAAAAAAAATATAAATAAAAAGTTTTGGCGAGAATCGATCGACGGTGTAAATCTCGAAACTTTTGGATATATTTCTTTTTTCTTTGTTTTTGTTCGACTCTTTCTTAAGCTTTTGTTACTATCCTTTTCTTAAGCAATATCGTTAAATAAAAAGCTATATTCTCTGGAGACTGGATTTCGCTTCATTCGACGAAAAATAGTACGAAGAATGAACTTTTTTAGAGATGAATAAAATATGTAACATGCCAACACACGCATTTTTGAAGAATGTTATTACGAATACTATTACGAATTAAATAAACGAATTCACGCACACAAATACACGGACATTAACATTGTTAATATATCGAGAAAGGGAGGTGAACGAGGAAGAGAAGAAAAAGGAAGGTTAAAGGAGAAGGTGGAGGAGGGTCAGTTAGAAGGGAGGAAGAAAATGAGGGCGTAAGGTGAACGACTAGCACGCCCTCAAAGGTATTATAATCAATTTATTCGCTCGCGTAAGAGGTAAACGGTATAATTAAATTTAATATGTGCATATAGATGTAAAGGAAATAAAAATTATAATTAAACGAACTTAATCACATAATCGAGAACAGACGACTAAGCTAAATTCTTTTGGATATGAAAAAAGAGGTGATATAAAAATACATGTGGTGCTAATGATGCTTATTGATGATGTGGCACAATACTGGTATTAACAAATGAATAAACAAATATAATGGTGGAAGTGATCGGTCGACGATATTCTCGAAGATCATTGTTATTTATTTATATAGACGAGTATTCACGAGGTCAGTTCACGTTGAATTTTCTAACAAGACGGAGCTACCTTGGATTATCTGAATTTACGGGAAGAAAAAAGGAAAAAAAGGAAGAAAGGTAG
>NC_060969.1:382500-387500 GCF_910589235.1 Vespa crabro | reverse complement strand
AGCGAAGCGAAAAAAGCAGATAAAGAAAAAAAGAGAAAAAAAATGAAACATACGTTTTCCAATCCTTTCGCACCAAAAAAGAAAAGAAAAAAAAAGAAAAGGATCACATTTTGCCCTTCCGAGAAAAGCCCAATCGTCGCCGGAAAGCCCAATCACGTGTCTTCCTGTTAAATCGAATCCTCTGATCCTTCAGCGTTATACACGAATATAAATAAGAGATAGGAAGAAGAAAAAGCACGACGAAGAGAAGATGAAGAAAAAGAAAAGAAGAAATAAAACGCTTCGCGCGCTTTTTCTCTTTTAATATTCGATAATCAGTCGGTTTTTTAATTCGACGCGAACGCGCATGAAAAGAAATTGAAAAAAGAAAAAGAGAAACAAACAAAAACATAAGGAAATTGTCATTGTTGATGATCGATAAGATCGATTTTCTTATTAGATTGCATTCGACGATCCCATCAAGAAAATAAATTTATTCTTTCTTATAGAAACGAAGACGAAGAATATTGATTATTATAAAAAATTATTTCTTTTTTTATTTTCATCGGTAAATATAGTTTTTCAAGAATTCTTTAATATAAAAATCTTCCTAGAGAGGATTCTCTACTTTTTTTTCTTCTTGCAATCTTAGTAGTAAAGAGAATATTTTCTTTATTAATTACACGAGATATTTGACATTTCTCTTTAAATTCTTTTTTTCCCTTCTCTCTCCCCAATGACCGTAAGTTTATTGCAAAATTGTATACTTCTACTTTCGCAATTATTCACGCATCTAATGCAATTTATTAAACGTTCCATTTCTTTTTTTCCCCCTTTCCTTTCTTTTCGACTCGATTCGACTGTCGTTTATCAAAAAAAAAAAAGAGAAAGGAGAAAAAGAATGGTATACATTTTTTCAAGAGTTATTTAATTTTTCACGCGACTTTGTTCTTCCTGTAGGAGCATTCATTAGCAGTGCAAACTACGTCCTTACGAAATTAGAACGAAGCTCGTAAGATAAACGAACGAATGAAATGACGAGGAAATGGAGATTAGTTAAGCTCTTCCCAGGTTCGTTTTTCGTTTGTTGATCTTTCACATTAAACAGCGGGAGAGAGAAGGGGGAAACACGATCATTCGTTTGTGTTCGTTCGTATAAAATTGACTTCTCGTTCGAATTGTCAAATGCGATCGTCAAGAAATTTTCGCCTTCGCGTCGAAGTAACCGGCCAATCGTTATTACGTCTCTCTCTCTTTCTCCCTCTTTCTCTCTCTCTTTTTCTCCGATCAAAATTAATGATTCGAAATATACAAATAAAGTGAGAAAGAGTAGAAGAAATGAGAAAGAGAGAGAGAGAGAGATTGTAGAAACTGAGGTATGAACAAGGAAAAAAACGAGAAAAAAGAAAAAGAAAAAAAAGAGAACAAGAAAATCGTCTTCCCACCTACGAATTCCCAATTTCGTGCTACTCTGACATTGTGTGTATCAATTTCATAAAGGAATCGCGTGCGCGCGCGCGCGCGCACGTACGGATGTTATTAAATTATAAATATTAACGATATTCATGATATATTATTTATATGATTACGTCGCATCGTATCTCTTATTCTGTATATTATACGTACACAAGCATACAAACACGTGATATACATATATATACATATATGTATAAATATGTATATATACATACATATATATATATGCATACATATATATACATATATATATAAATATGTATACATATGTACATATATATGTATATATATATGATAATTATTATTATTATTAGATTAGAAAATGAAAGTGAGAGTGAGAAAAAACAGAAAGTGGAATAAATAAATACGTATAAATATTAAAATAAGGTGCGAGCGAGATCGGCAAGTGGTATTAGGTCGATTTAAGCAATTTGATAAATCATAAGTCGTATAAATTCGCGTTTAAGAATATACCGATAGAACTTAATCGTTAGATAAGGGGTAGATAGTTATCTCGAAAAAGGATAATGCGGGAGTTGGGAAAGGTTACGTGAATGAGTGAGTGAGTGACTGAGTAAATGTGTATATGTGAATGCAAAAGATGCGTTAATATCTGGAGCTTGAGGGAGATTAAAGAGATTAAAGTAAAGAGAAGGAAGATAGAGAAAAAATTTTTAAAGCGAGAAAAAAAGGGCGTGGCCACTTTCGCTAACGGTTTGATATTCGTGTTGATAATTTTCCGCCTCGTATATATGTGACATTAAAACGAAACGTAAAGACCTGTGTAAGAAGAAGAAAAAGAAGAGGCGTCTTTTCTCTTTTCGTGTTTTAATCTCGAAATGGTACTCTCTCGTCGTGCCCTAATGTCCTTGTCCTTTCTTCGTATCTCTCATTTACTCTTTCTCCTTCTCTTTCTCTCTTTCTCTCTCTCTCTCTCTCTCTCTCTCTCTCTCTTTCTCTCTCTCGTGCACGTCTTTACGGCAAAACGGGCAAAAGTAGCGTCTAAAAAGAACGAATGATCTTAAGTACGATCTTTCAGCGATTTTTCTGCGATTTAATCTCTTTCGAAAATGAAACGTTCGAAGTTGAAGGAAGATTGAGTTTTATTATATTTTACGATGAATTTTATTTCATTTTTTTTTCTTTTCGTTTTATTTTTTTCTTTTTTTTCTGTTACTATTGTTTCATCAGGTAATACGTAATCACTGTAAATAACATTGGATTTTTGCAGTGCTATTTGATTCGAATTATCGTCGTCTTCAGGGATCTTTCTTATAAATTTAAACATACCGCTAATCCAACACAGAATATTCGCGAACAACTTTCTGGAAAATCGACATTGTTTTCCATTTTATTTCCGAAGAAGAACAAGCTCGACAGGAAAGAAGTTTCATGAAGAGCGATATAAAGAGTATGCAAGTACTCGCGCTACTCGAAATGAAAGAAAAATATAGAAACGTAGAAGTCAAACCGTCCATAGGGAAATTTTACGCGACGTGCGACGATTGGAAAAGATTATAACGTTCGTTCCCATTGGAGAAGGAGGATGAGGAGGAGGAAGAGGAGGGAATGAGTATTGTCATTCTTCGACGAGTTTAAAGTATTTCGATATTCTCTATATGTTGAATATAGTTGAATATATGAATGGTTGCTCCATCGTTTTGTTATTCTTTTTCCTTTTCTTTCTTTTTTTTTTTTTACAGTTTTACAGTTTGTTTTTTATTTTATTTTATTTATTCTAAATGTCAGGATTTAAGTTAAATTTTCGCACAAAAATGGCTTTTCATTTTTTCGATTGGAGTTTAATGTTACGAAATTCATAATTACTCCTCGAAATTATAATAATATTAGTTCTATACTGGTCGCTCGTGCGTCCACGTCTCTATTAAAACGAGAAAAAGGAAGTTTATAAAACGATAATAATCCAATTCTTCGGAGAGAAATAGAATCGATTGGTGTACGGGACAATTTTGAGATTGTTTCTCTCGCAATTATATGCTTGATATTCGAATTAAAATAAACCACGTTTTTTTTGTAGTATAATAAATAAACTTTTCAAAGTTATGCTTTAGAAATTGAAGCAAATTTTCGTGGTACGTACTTACTTGAATGAAAATCGAGACCCTTTCTAAGATAAGGACCGATTAAAGCGTGGCCACTTAGCAAGGAAATATTAATTTGAGTTTTATCTTTGAAAAGAAAGATAAGAGAAAGAGAGAGAGAGAGAGAGAGAGAGAGAGAGAGAGGGAGAGAGAAGAGAAAGGAGAAAGTTGGATGGTTCGAACTTTGCGAGACTTTGTCTTCGTTCATTCGCCAATTATCTGTGAAAGAGAAATAACTCGCTTATTTTCCCTTAAAATCTTCGATGACGACGATGAAGATGGTAAAAAGTTGATGGTAAAAATGAACGATGGTAAAAAACGTTTGCTTTTTGATAAAGAAAAAAGAAAAAGAAAAAGGAAAAGAGAAAAGAAAAAAACACTAGTCTCTTCGAAACGTTCCTTTCGAGCGAATCTAGCAATTTTCAACGAAACGAGGAAGTTTATCGTAAAATCGCGAATACTTGTGTCGCAAACATTTTGTTGTTCGTTCTTTCGTTCGTTTGCTCGTTTTGAAAAGTGAATTATTTCTAACGAAGAACGAGTAAGATATTTATCTCGAGAACTATAAATCTCTTTCGTCATAAAAAGACGTACAGGATTAGAATAAAGAAAAGAATTCCTGATAAAAAGATAAAATTGTACTTCTCAAATAAAGAGAAGAAGAATAATAATCGTTATCGATATTTCGATATTTAAAATCGTTTACGCGTTGGCATCGAGTTGTACATATAAAGAAAGAAAACGTAGTTTAGACATTTTTGATACCCTCGAAAATATCCACGAACGCGATACACGATACTCAGAAAAAAGCAAAGCTTTCGTATTATTCTAATAAACTCTAACGAGATCCAACTGACGAATAATAACGAACCCTATTGCAAATTTAGAAATAGATTCGTATCACCGTATATAATCCGACGCGAACATGCACACAGACTGCCGATCATCGTATTATACGAAAAGATGTGAATAACGCGATCATTAATTTTTTTTTCTTTTTTTTTCTCTCTTATTTCGAAAATGAATGAGGACGAAAAATCGTTACTTTAAAATATTCGCCGAGTAAGAAAGCCAAACACCTGTTGGCTTTTTAATTAACAAAAATATATTTCCATCCGCTTGGTGGATGAATAATATAAACGAATATAAATGAATAATTGGATTATCAAATCATCGAAGAAACTGCAGGAATTGAATTGTATTTTAATTACGATAGCAAGGATCTCATGTGTCGATGGAAGTAAAAAGAAAAAAGAAATTTTTTTGATGATTTTTCGCTCTTCTTTAAAAATTTTTTTGAGATATTTCTTAAATATTTTTTTGTTCTTATGTATATACACGTATATACATCGAAATCGTGTTACGATCGCCATGGTAATTAAACCGACAACAAGAAATCGGTTCTCTCCCCATTCAAGCAAACGAAAATCCTCGTGATCACTG
>NC_060969.1:372500-375000 GCF_910589235.1 Vespa crabro | reverse complement strand
TTCTCTCCTTGACTTTTTTTTCCTTTTTTTCCTTTTTTTCCTTTTTTTCTTTTTTTCTTTATTATTCTCCTTCGTTCTTCCGATTATCTACCTTTGCTGGATAACAAATAGTGACACGAGAGAGAGAGAGAGAAAGAGAGAGAGAAAGAGAGAGAGAGAGAGAGAGAGAGAGAGAGAGAGAACGGGAGAGATGCTTCTTGAAAACTGAAGAATTGAGAATTTCATTTTGTTGGATATACTCATTAAATGGACTTTCCTCGTACGAGCCAAAAAACGTAAGTAAAAATCTTTCGATAATTATTAATACTGAAAGATAAAAAAAAAAGCAATACGATGAGCAACATATTATTTCATTTTTCCTCTTTTTTTTTTTACACTAAGAAAACAGTCGTCTTGATAGATGTCCTTTCTTTTTTCTTCTTTCTTTCTTCTACCATAAATTGGTTAGCGTATCTCGTGATACCAAAGGAAGAAGAAAAGATGAAAAAAACAAACTTTCCTCAGAGCTCATCGAGAGATAATTTTGGTACGAGAGAGGAAAGCAGGCCAAGTATGAGAAAAATTTCTTTTTTCATGATAAAAAAAGGAGGAGAAGAAGAAGATGAAGAAGAAGAAGAAGAAAAAGAAGAAGAAGATGAAGAAGGGATGTTGCGACGCGTGTCAGCTCAACTTCTTCTTGCGTCTTATCATTACACGAACTAAAGTTCTCTGCCTTGATCCTCTCGTATTTCACAAGGATGTACTCGCCCACATCCTAAAGTGTCGTCCTTTCTTCTAAGCGACATATAATATTCCGTAAGGTGTTTGAACACCTTTAGAAACATACACTTTTCATCGTATCACCATTCCTCTGGTCTTTTATCTTATTATATATTACGTTATAAAGCCCATATCGATACTTGAATTTTTCTTTTATTTTACATTATATGTGCAATTTACTGACTTTTTTCGCAATATATTCGTATCTCGATATAACTGGTTGATTGTTCAATATTGATACTAGAGAAAATATTTTTTTTTGGTATTTTATGTTATATGATACTTGCAACTTTTTTTCCGCAATATATTTTTTTATCTAAATGTTACTGTTTCATATTAATTGATGAAAATCGAGAAAAAAATTATTGATATAAATAGGGATTTTTTTTTAATAAATAGAAAATAGTATATTTCACGAACATACAATTTTAATTGTTCTTTTTTTTGTGTACATTTATAATTTTTAATTATTTTTATTAAAATCATATGTAGATTTAAATGATTCACATTGATCGATTAAGATCTAAAAAGATAACGATTTTTTTTGGAGCTTATAAACCAAAATAAACGGCTTGTCCCTCCTTCTAATTTAAAAGTCCCACCAACATTAGGTATATAAAGAACAATTAAGTTGAAAGGGATGCAGGACGTGCAACCAGAAACGATAAATTTCTGCGCAGAAGTTCTTTCATTAAAAGGAAAATGGGCGGTGTAGAGAACTTTTTCACGCCAAACGAATTGTTTAAACGAGACTAATTTTATTCGGATTAATGTATAAATGGCGGAAATCTTGTTTTAATTGAAGCTACGATATTTCGTACACGTAATAATTTCCTTTTTAGACACGATCGCAGGAAAATTCTTATTATTCATTGCCGGATTATCTCGTAAAAATTGAAATCTTAATTTTGTAATATTAAACATTAATCAATTTTTTAACATTTTTTTATAGAAATTACATACGTATTATATTTTATTACTTAAAAAGAATATTTTTAAATAAAACAATGAAACTTTTCAACAGATAGATTCAATACTTACTTAATAACAATAATTTCAATTCTATTTCAATATTAAACGGAACAATTACGACGAATATACAAATATCAATGTATTCGTGTACAGGAAATTATAATAAAAATTCACTTGGTATGTCGAGCTTAATGTAATCGGTTCTTGTAATAATATAGTTTAGATAACCCCCGAATTATATTGTCGAAATGATCCTTTTGTACAATTTTCATAATTAATATTATATTAATTCGTGCGAACTAAACTTTTTGGTGTTGCTGATTATCAAAGACAATTAAATGAAATATTCGAGACAAAGAGAGAGAGAGAGAGGAAAGAGAGAAGAGAAAAGAAGAGGGGAGAGAGAAGAGAAGAGAGGAGAGGAAAGGAGAGAAAGAGAGATAAAGGAGGAAATAGTTCAACATCTCTCTTGGTGATACTTAGAGTATATATTTGAAGTGGATTTTAATAGTTTCTAACGCTTTGCCAATTCAATAATTAATTTGAACAACTTTAATCGAAAGCATTCGCTTCAATTGTAAAGACCGCAATGTCGAGATCGAGATCCAAATTGAAATCAAAATCAAAATTGAGATCGATGAAGACGAAGACGAAGACGAAGACAAAGACGACGATGACGATTACAATTACATTTTCTTCTTGATTTTCAAGAAACTAACTTGACATTGACGATCCAAGCAACTGTCGAATTTCTCGTAGATTCTCTTCA